>NC_056750.1:49509972-49512472 GCF_019279795.1 Protopterus annectens
GGGTTTTAAAATGAAACCCCAACAAAAAAAAGGGGGAAAAGGTTTTTATTTCAAAGACAGAAAATATGCAAGTTTTGAGAAAAAAACGATTTTAAAATTAAGTTCAAACAAGAAATTCAGTATACAGATTTTGGTTGTGCTCTAAATACAGCTACTAATGCAGAAATCAAGTTTAACAAGCCAGAAAATGTTCAAATAGGCAGCTATGTATAAAAACTTATCAAATAAACAGAGGAAAAATACTTAAAATCTCAAAAGTGGCTCCTTTCTTCTCTCAGCGTTTTCTCCTCTTGGTGGGTGCTTCACCAACAGCCAACAAGCCTGAAAAGACGCCAAAACCACGAGGCAACTAAGTTTTAAGAGAGGAAGATGAAGGAGTTTTGGAAATGACCCCTTTTGGCCAATAAAACTACAGTTTCAAGTCAGTAACCCACCCACGGCAGTGTGGGAAGCAGCTCAATGTTTTTTACTGCCACTGATCAACAGAGAGACTTTCCTTTAGCCCAAGCAAAAATGGCCTCACAGAAACTTACAAAGCAGTTCAAGAACAGCAAGCCTGTAACTTGAACTTTTTTAAATCTCAGAAAAGTGGGAAAAAAGCAAGATTTTTTTTTGTTTTTGTTTTTTCAGAGAATTGCTGTATTTAATGTAGGATCACTTATAGGACTCAGCTTGGAAGTGGGTGACATGAAGATAAGGAAGACGCTGGACATCCTCTGTATCCCAAGAATCAAAATGGAAGGGCAGTGCAACAAAGCCACTTGCCTTGGGATCCAGAGTCTAGTACTCAGGAGGGGGACAGGCCAAAAATGGTGAGGGAATTGTGGAGAGAGAGAGGCTTCAGAAGGCAGTGGGGGATATCATCACAATTAATGACAGACACATGGCAATGTAACGATAGGATAGTATGTATAACCTCAGCCTGTGCCCCACAGCAGGGCTGTGATAATGAGGAAAAGAGCACATTCAGGCAGCAGCTGCAGGACCTAACAGATAAAGCAGGACCGCATGAATTGGTGTTGATAATGGGTGACTTGAATGCACATATCGGGACAGACAGAACACGATATGAGGACTGCCTGGGTCCACATGGGTGTGGCAACATGAATAAAGAAGGAGAGGCCATTCTAGGCTACAGTCACAAGATGTAGCCAACACAACACTCAGGAGACTTCTTCCTAGTAAGGAAAAGGTACTGGAGAATCCATGATTGCAAAGTCATCCCCAGAAAAATGGTCATCCAAAGTACAAACCACTTGTTGCCACAATCATCTGCAAGCAGTGGTCAGAGAATGCTCTAATGTCAACACAGACCAGGCTGAAGATCTGGATTTGACTGGAGAGAAAGTACATCAGTTCAAGGAATTTCTCAGGGCTCTAGCACCCCAAGAAGAGGAGGAAATAGGTGGAGTGGAAGAAGAATGTAAGCGCCTCAAAACAGCAGGTGTTAGGACTACAGAACAGTTGGTCAAGCCAGGTATGGAAATAAGATACATAAGGAAAGCTGGTGGTGGAATGCAGAAGTTCAGGAAGTCATGAAAAGAAAGAAGGAGTGCAGGAAAAAGAAGGAGATAGAAAATACTGACGAGGCTAGGAAGGAATACTGGTTGGCTAACAAAGAAGCTAAGAAAGGAATTGTAATAGCAAATAATAGGGCATCAGAGGCACTCTACCAACTTTTGGAAAGACTCCGTAGGTGCCACAAAGGAAAGACAGAAAGATAATGAAGATAGTCAGACACTTTTCATAAGGGACCCCAGCAACGACCTGATCTACAGAACATCAAAGGCAGATGGAAGAAGTATTTCCAGTAGTTTCTGAATGAAGAAAACCCCACAGAATATGTACTGTCCCAGAAGCAGCCTATGATGACAGAAGAAGAGGATCCCACCCTAGAAGAAGTAAGAATAGCATTAAGGAAAATTAAGTCAGGGAAGGCAACAGGCTCAGATGAGGTCACAACAGATACTAAAAAGATGCTGGGTGAGATATGGGAGAAATGGCTCCTGAGGGTACTCATAGCAGTGTGGAGAGAAAGGCATATCCCAGATGACAGGAGAATAAGTACCCTTGTGCAAGTGTACAAGAACAAAGGCAACATCCACAACTCTGGGCAATACAGAGGCATCAAACTCTTATCACATTGCATGGAAGCTCTGGAGAGGCTGATTGATAAATGGATATGCAGAGTAGTGGAATCTAAGATGGGAGATGAGCAGTTCAGATTCAGCTCAGGATGCAGCACAACTGACCCGATGTTTGCAGTGAGACAGACAGTTGAGAAGAAGCTAGAGATGAGGAAAGAGTCCAACTGTGCATTCCTAGACTTGGAGAAATAATATAACAATGTCCCAAGAAACCTGTTCTGAGCAGTACTATGGTGGTTCAAAGTCCCAGAAATATTGGTAGAATTAGCGCGAGCTATGTACAAGACACAACGATTCAAGTACAAACAGTGTTCAGTCTCACAGAGGGGTTCCCAGTTGGAGTAGGTGTACAT
>NC_056750.1:49514972-49537472 GCF_019279795.1 Protopterus annectens
CTGCACAATTCTAAGGGATGGTAAAAATGTCCTTTCCTCAGCATTGTGCAGTTTTGGAGTTAGTATATATAACTAACAGGGGGTGTGGGGGACACAGGAGGGCTTGCACCATGTAAAAAAATATTAATCTTATTTTTTACTTTAATGATTTGCAATAACCAAGGTTATTTCTCAGTGCATGCATAGTACCACTTCGACATTAATATTGCCGATGTTTTGTGGTTGACATTGTGGATGTCAATATTGGTGTCATTCAAAAAAATCAAGTAGATCGATATGTAACAAAATTATAGAAATATAAGAAATTCACTGCAAAAGAAATAGAAACATCCGTTCACCCAGTCAGAATGTAGCAGGGTTGCCAGGGATATGGCATGAATAGTGGCAAGTTAGTTCTAGCACAGATTACTTTACTACTGACACCCTTATGTTGGTATAAAGCACATACTGGTACCACGCTTAAAGTACAGTTTTGTACCTACCATAAATGTAGATGTTCGAAGATCCACATTGCTGCAGTCCTTACATATGGGTAATCCGCTGTCCCTCGGTCGGCCCGAATACCAAAGTATTAGGCTGACGTCGGTCAAGGGCACTCAGAACTGACATCAGAGCGTCAGGGTATAAGAGCGCATGACCGACGTCATATCCTCAGTCTTTTCTTGCCCCAGATGTCAGAAGGCCCTAAAAAGAAAGCCCACAGCCAAAAACAGAATACTTCCCAAAAGCAAAATATATACAAATCACAACTACTGCCCAAACCATACAACCATTCCAAACGATAGAGGAGAAGGAGGGAGGGTTAATTGGACTGCAGCAATGTGGATCTTCGAACATCTACATTTATGGTAGGTACAAAACTGTACTATGTTCTTCATCTCACATTGTTGCAGTCCTTACATATGGGTAGAATCCCAAAGCAGAGGTAAAGGGAGGTTGGCAAAATCATAAAGCATTAGGAGCTGCCAAAATGCCCTGTAATACTGCAGTGGCGAATCCAGCCCTAGATTTAGAATAAAGAGGAAGGTGGTAATGTTTAGAAAAAGTATGCACTGAACTCCAAGTAGCTGCTTCCAAAATATCTTTAGTAGCCACCCCTTAAAAGGCTGTAGAGGTAGCAGTAGCCCTAGTGGAATGAGGCCTGATTCCAGCCGGAATCTCCTTACCATGATGGGAATAACAGAAAGCAATGCAAAAACCAATCCACTTAGAAATAGGTTGTTTAGAAACTGGCTTTCCCTGAGAACCCAAGGCAAAAGAAACAAACAACTGCTGAGACTGTCTGAACCCTTTAGTTCTGCTTAAATAATAACGCAACTGCCTGTGAATATCCAAAGTGTGCAAAATCTTCTCCCCTTTATTTTGGGGATCTGCATAAAAAGTAGGCAAATGAATAGTGTGGTTCAAGGCCACACTAGAAACCACCTTAGGCATAAAAGTAGGATTAGTAAAAAGATACCCTGTCCTTATGAAAAATTAGGAAGGGTTCAACTGCCATAAGGGCCTGTAATTCAGAAACCCTTCTTGCAGATGTGATGGCCAACAAAAAGCAGTCTTCCAGGACAAAAACTTCAATTCGGCAGTAGCTGCAGGCTCAAAAGGAGGTAAAGTAAGTTTTTCCAACACAAAATTGAGATCCCAGGCAGGAGTAGGAGCTCTACGCGGGGGTCTTATGTTCTTTGCCCCTCTAAGAAATTGCTTAAACAAAGGATGAGAGAACAAAGGAGGGTCACAGTCATAGTGAGCAGAAATGGCTGCAGCATGAACCTTTATAGAGGAGAAAGACAAACCCTTGTCTAATAAATCTGTAAGGTATTGAAGAGAAACACTTAAATCAGGCTTGGAAACATCAAAGTCCTTACCTTTGCTCCAAACAAAAAATCTCCTCCATTTATCAGCGTAAACTTTCCTTGTACTAGGCCTTCTGGCCTCCAAAATAACATTCAAAACTTGTTGTGGAAGCTGAGACCCTCCAGGGTCTAGAACAGAATGTGCCAGGCTGTTAGATGCAGGGACTGAATCCTGACATTGAGGAAATGATTGCCCTCCTGTGACAAAAGGTGCGGAATCAAAGGCAAAGGCCAAGGAGGCTCCTGTACTAAACTTCTCAGCAGAGGGTACCAGTGCTGTCGAGGCCAATCTGGAGCTATCAGAATCATGGATGGCCTGTCTTGTCTGGCCTTCAAGAGTACCTTTGGGAGGAGAGGCAGAGGAGGAAAGGCATAGACATGAAGATTGCTCCAACTGAAGGATAGAGCATCCACCTTCCAAGCTGCGGGATGAAACATTTTTGTGCAAAACTTTGGCAACTGGAAATTTAGTGGAGAAGCGAACAGATCTATGTCTGGAGTTCCCCATAACACTGTCAACCTTCGAAATACATGAGGATCCAATTTCCACTCGTGGGGATCCACTATCTGTCTGCTCAACACATCTGCTAAGGAGTTCTGTGCTCCTGGTAGAAACCTTGCCTGAAGATTGAGATGTAAACTGAGAGCAGTCTCCCACAAAATCATCGCTTGTCTGCAAAGAGGGTACGAATGCGTTCCCCCTTGCTTGTTGATGTACCACATGACAGTTGTGTTGTCTGTTTGAATCAACACTTGCCCTGGTTGAAGTAAATGTTTGAAAGCCAGCAATGCAAATTGGACTGCTAACATCTCCTTCAAGTTGATATGTAGATGTTGAAGTCTGGCAGCCACGTGTCTTGAACCCATTTTCCAATGAGGTGTGCTCCCCAAGCCTTGTCCGAGGCATCTGTCGTTAGAATCTGACTCGCCTCTGGTCGGGTCACAGAGAGTCCCTTGTTTAGGTGACATTCCTGAGCCCACCACAAAAATTCCTTTTGAATGCAAGGTATTATTTGAATGACAGTGTCCAGATCTTGGCAGTGTTGTGTCCATACGTTCTTGAGATACCATTGGAGCTTCCTCATATGCAGTTTGGCATTGGGAAGCACCAGGATACAAGATGCCATGAACCCCAAGGCTTGAAGGACTGTCCTTGCAGTCAGCCTGGACCGTAGAGACAATTGATGGAAGTAAAGAGTAAGGTTCTTTTGCTTGTCCGAGGTCAAAAAGGCCATCTGGGAAGCTGTATTCAGTCTCACACCCAGAAAACACATTTCCTGAGAGGGTACTAGACTGGACTTTGTTTCATTCACAGAATACCCTAGGCACCTTAACACTGCCATCACATACTGTAGATGATGAAGAAGTTCGGACTTGTCTTGAGCAAGAATCAGGCAATCGTCCAAATAAGGATAAATTTGTATTCCTCTCAACCTGAAGAAGGCTATCACTGGAGCCAGAACAGCTGCGAACACCCTGGGCGCAGTAGATAAGCCAAAGGGCAATGCAGAGAACTGATAATGTGAAGTCCCAGCCCGAAAACGCAGGTACCTCCTGCAACTGGGCCTGATAGGAACATGAAGATAAGCCTCTTTGAGATCCAGAGTTACCATCCAGTGATCTTTGCCCAACAGAGGTAAAAGCTGTTGCAACGTCAACATTTTGAACTTTGGAATGTCCAGGAATGTGTTGAGGATAGATAAATCCAAAATCGGTCTCCACGTGTTCCCTTTCTTTGGTACTAGAAACAGGCGAGAATAAAATCCTAGGCCCACTTCTGACAGAGGGACGGCTGAATGGCTCCCATTTGAAGAAGTAAAGAAATCTGCTTGTAGCCTCTACCCTTTGTTGAGGAGGAACGTCTGGCATGCCTTTGAAAGGAGGCAATGTATGGAAATAAAATTTGTAGCCTCGGTTTATAATGTCCAATACCCATTTGTCCTGGGTGACCAAAAGCCAGTTTTGCTTGAAGAGTGCTAACTTTCCTCCCAAAGGAGCTGCCAGGCAAGAAGAATCTGGCAGCTGAAAATGCAGGTCATTGGGCCTGCTTACGAAAGGACTGGCCCCTGCCCTCACCTGAGGATTGTGCAGGAGAACTCCAAGTTCTAGGCCTGAAAGTACTCTGAGCTCTGCCCCTACCACGTCTAGATCTACCTCTAGACTGAGAATCAGAAGAAGGATACGTCCACCCCTTAGTAGGCCAATTTCTACTAAACTTTGGAGGCTGCACCTGCAAGAAGTCTTTAACAGTCTGCATAGACTTAGCCTTGTCTTCCATCTTTTTCAAGACCGACTCCACAGGAGAACCAAATAAAACTTCAGACTGTAAAGGAGCATCCAATATTGTAGATTTAACATGCTCTGACAAATTCTGATCCTTAAGCCAGGCGTGCCTGCGAAGAACTGAACCAGTGGCAGCCACCCTGGAAGAAGCCTGTAAAGCATCAAAACCACACTGCAAAGAATGCTTACCCACCTGTTCAGAGACATGTACCAAATCCTGTAATTCCTTACATTCAATGTCCTCTGCCAAAGCATCCACTTTAGCTTTTAGTTGAGAAAGGAGGAAATTTTGATACTTCAACATATGAAACTGGCAATTCAAAGCCCTCATTGCTAAAGTAGAAGAGGTATACACCTTTTTACCCCATCTATCCAAAGCTCTAGCCTCTTTATCTATAGGAACTGGATTCTTTACAACAGAAGCCCTGACACCCTTAGGTCCCTGACTAATAGTTTCTGGGTCTGCCCTAGGACTCTTATACAGATATTTATGAGCCTCAGGTACTCTGTAATACCTGTCAGGTTTAACTGGCGCAGGAGGCAAAGAATCTGGATTAAGGGAAGCCTCGGAGAAAACATCTTGCACAACATCCAAAACAGGAGGTATAGCCAAGGGCCTATGTTGTGGTAAAAACAAGAACTCCCTAAGCCTCTTCCGGGAATCAGAGAAATCCTGACCTTCCCATTTAAAATGCTCCCTCATAGAATGAAGCGTTTCTGAGAATGAAAAATCTTCTGGAGGAGAAGCAGAAGGAGTGGAATCCTCCGCATCAGAATCAGAATAAGTAGGAAAATCCTGAATGTCTTCAGCCGAAGACTCTGAATCATCTGAGGCCTGTTCCAAACTCTCCATTTCTGGCTCCACTCTGGGCCTCTTATCAGGAGGGGGCATAGAACCTCTTATCAAAGTAATTAAATCTTCTGCCATTTTAAGCATGTGCTTTTTAGGCACAGAACCTGCAGAACTAGGACTGACACCAGGGAAAGGGAAACTAGCCCTGCCTTTGGAAGAAGCCTTAGAAACAGAAGGAAAAGGCCTAATCCCCTTGGGTAAGGCAGGGAGAACAGTAACGTGAGAGGCCCCTTCAGCTTGACCTGCCTCCGGAGAGGCCACATCTTGCAAAATCAAAGTCTCCTCCTGAGACTCAACTGAAACCTCGACCGGATCCACAGACTCCCCTGTGGTTCCTAAAGAGCCGGCGTCCGGAACGGACGACTCATCCTGTCTGGGTTTTAAAGACTTGTCTTTGCGCTTCTTCCGCGGTGGCGGGGCCGGAGGATCCGGACGGCATATTATAATTACACCGCTTAATGAAAACAAGCCTGGCGCCAATCTAACCTACGCTTGATGGTGCGCTTATTAAACTTAGCACAAAAGCGACACCCGACTACGTCGTGCTCAGGTCCCAAACAAGGAATACAAAGAGAGTGATAATCCCTATGCGGTATCTGTTTCCCACAAGAAATACAATTATTCACTTTTTCTGACATCCGGTAAATAACTGAGGCAAGAAAAAACAGAAATATTCCCCAACGGGGTACTTAGCCCAACTTGGATTCGGTCTGAAACTCAGAATACGAAAATTTCAGAACGCCGAACGGCACTCGCAACGCTGCTTTTACATCAGACCATGCGGCAAAAAAGACTGAGGATATGACGTCGGTCATGCGCTCTTATACCCTGACGCTCTGATGTCAGTTCTGAGCGCCCTTGACCGACGTCAGCCTAATACTTTGGTATTCGGGCCGACCGAGGGACAGCGGATTACCCATATGTAAGGACTGCAGCAATGTGAGATGAAGAACATCTATAGTTTTGTCTGTGTTTTGTTGACTTTAAAATGACTGAAGCTTTAGCCAGAGGAAACAAACCAGGAGAAGCTATGGCTACAAAACTAATAAAAAAGCATTCTTATGTAGGGGGGAACTTACATTGCATCCCTCTTTACTTATAATCACTATGGTCACAGTCCCATCCATCCATCCACAACCCCTTTTTCTCCATTTTTGCAGATGTTCAGGGTGTCACTTTAACAGTGGCAATCATCAAGAGTGACAAAAGCATGGAAAGAACAGAAACTCGCACTATGAGAACTGGTGCCAGTGTGCAAATAAAACCACAGTACTGCAGACTTCTGATAGGAAAAGTAAGTGATAAGTTCAGCATTTGGGAAAACAACACGAGTTAAACCTTGAGCAGCTGGCACAGAGTGTAAAGGGTGTTAGCTGTAGAACAGGCAGTTGTTGCAGAGGGTTAAGTTTGTGAGCTGTAGTTCCTGTGGTAGAGGATTTGCTTCCATCAGCCTTCATTTGCCTGTAGTGTGACCTTCTGCCCAAGTTCACCCCTGAAAATGGACTATGTGCAGTGTGTTTACCTAGTTAACAAAGGGGTATTATTATTATTGTTATTATTATTATTATTATTATTATTATTATTATTATTATTGTTATTACTATTATTATTATTGTTGTTATTATTATTATTATTATTATTATTATTATTATTGTTATTATTATTGTTATTGTTATTATTATTGTTATTACTATTATTATTATTGCTGTAATTATTATTATTATTATTATTATTATTATTATTATTATTATTATTATTATTATTATTATCATCATTATTGCCTGGCAGTTGGCGCACAGGATTAAGAATGGGGGGTTGCTATCATGTTTAAGTTGTTTACCTCACAGTCACAAGGTACAGGGTTTGACTCTCACCTTTGACAGGCATGACTAGACTTGAAGAGGCCCCCTGGAATCATTAGCCTAGTAATTACAGGAACGATTTTGACACCCTGAAGGTCATTCCCGCAACAGTGAAAAGTTCAAAAAAATTCTCAGAAAACAGAAAATCATTTTTTGATGGAGATCTAGTCCTTCTATGCCCCCCATTTAAGGGGACACAGCCTACATCTCTTGATCTTATGTATAGCAACTATGAGGTCACACATCACTGGAGAAAAAATTAAACTCCACTGCCAGTGAAGTTAGTTTCGCTGAACAGCATTCATACATTTTACACTTTGTAAAACTAACTTTGCCAATTTGACGCATTCCCATAATCACCAATGAGTCCTACGTAAGCTATAGTCTCTGTGTTACAAAATTTGATTCCTACAGCCCTCATTTGCCTACTGTGTGACCTTAAGCAGGTCATTAAATCAGACAGTGGTTGGGGGACTAATTGGGATTTGGGCAGGGTTCCTCAATGATCCCCTGGATTTCAAGCCAATAAGAACCTATGAACCTATGAGTAAGTTACACTTGACAAAGTGTAAGCTAAGGTAAAATTCATACAGATAATGCCACCTCTTGTGACATACAGGGATGAAGCCATGATTATGGTCTCAACAATCTAAGTTCAATTGCCAGCTCTGGTACTTGACAGAGCCAATAGGAAGGACAGGCAGTACTAGCCACAAGCAACCACAAGCCTTTGGAAGAAAGGATAGGTGCATTTGGTCTGGGCAGGTGGGTGTTGCATCAAGCCACCACATGGCAGTAGCCTTCATTAAGTGCTAGAAAGCATGCACTTCCATAAGAGAAGGAGCAACGATCCTGATGGTGATGAAGGCTGCATGTTTCCCCACGTAGATGAGAGGTTAGGACATACTGAAAAAAGTGCTGTCATAAGCAGGAGTTCGGTAGGGTCAGAATCAATCCTCATGGCTACCTAAATGATGGACCCTCGAGATGGCTCTTACCATGTGGATCTGAGGATGACTGTCACCATGAGGTAACAAATGAGTTAAAGTCCTGTTGGGAGAGTACTAATTATTACCACACAGAGGGACAGGAATTACCTAGATAAAATGCATACAGACAATGAGGTAAGTCACATATTACTTAGAGCAATCTCAGCCATGCTAGATACAGGGGTGTGTGTGTGTGTGTGTGTGTGTGTGTGTGTGTGTGTGTGTGTGTGTGTGTGTATGTGTATGTCTGAGCAGCTGTACCCCCCAACGCATCCAGAAACAGACTCTAAAGACACAGACAGCAAGTAACTGACAAATGTAAGAATCAGAAATACAATCTTAACAATGATATAATAAAGGCTAAGTGAGGAATAAAGAAAGCTTAACAAAAGGAAAAAGCTAACAAAAATTACACTTTAAAGATGTTGACTCATTCTCCCTGTGACTCCACTGCAATGAGCCAGTAATCAAGGAGCCTCAATTTTCACCACTAACAAATGGCGAGGGACATGCACATTGGGAGGATGACAAGTACACACACAGTAAAGTACAATTTCCCTTAACAGCACACAGGGATCACAGTCAGTCTGCAGCTGTTTTCTGCCTCTTTCTCCAGGTCCCCAGTAAGATTCCCCACTGGGACCGCTATATGGTTAATATCTTGGCTGAGTGATCAAGCCAAAACCCCCAGACCCTCTCTGTCCAACCAGTGCTTCATGTCCCTGATCAAGTAGCTGATACATACACACACACTTTGAGATTTGACTTATATACAAACACACATACACTCCTGGGGAAGGCTGGCACAGGTTTACTAGCTATGCTCCCTTCTCCTCAGACTATAAGGTAGTACCAGCTGCCACCAACCATCCTTTATCAACTACTATAAGGCCCTTCCCAAAGAGTGACCAATTTATACTGTGTAATGTTACTATTATCCAAATGGTAAGTGTGACCAAAACATTTAAGGGTATTTCAAGAGTGGCCTATACAGAGTTACCAAATACATATGCAAGTGCTTTAAGAGCTTAAATATCTCTAAACAAATTGAAAGGTTTAAATATATGTAATAATAAATAATAAAAGCACAAGACAATACTCAATAACCCAACACAGTGACAAAAGAGTTCAGAATCACAGGAAATATTTTAAAACAACATTGTAGGACAGTCTCACATCAATACAGAAAACATCTGAACTAATCTTACTGTATTCCTATCTATCTCTAAGAGAAATCACTGTAATCTAAGTCTTACTTACAGAGCAAAGTAAATGCAGATGAGAAGTGCTGACGATTGATGTGTTCAGATCCAAGACAAGATACAAAATGTACAGACTCACTCTCTGAGATAGTTCTTAAATTACTATCAAATATTTCTGCTGGGTTATCTCAGATTACATCATTCTTGTCACTTCTACCTTTAGTTCCAAGACTAACAGAAACTTTAAAATTAACACGTCTGTGTCAAAAATACTTATCCCTAAAAAGTTGTCTGGAACTGGAAGTCATAAAACCAGTGAAATACTTTTACCCATGAAACCTGTAATTATTTCTGTTTCCAAATAATAGAAATAATTTCTAGCTGCAGATATTCTGTCTCTTTGCTGTGGAAAACAGTCATAAAACTCTTTACTTGTCAACTTATTTTCTTAGAGTTTTGCAAGTTAACTCCAACTTCTACCATGAAAACACAGGCATATAGTCCATATATATTCCTGCACTTTTCCAGCAGGGTGCACTGTGGTTACATTTTTGAAGTTCAGCACATAAAAAAAGTTTACTTACATTTGTAAGACAAGCCTATGGATCTTATTAATATTTATAATGACATAGAATTATTTACAAAATTCTAGCTAGCTGGGCTGGCATCTTCACACCCCCCCCCCCACGAGAACTCAAGTTGGTTTTTCAAGTGACCCTTGAGAAACATTGCTTGAAAGGGTTGGCCCTATTTGGGAATACCTTACCCCATTCCCTGTCTTGAGATCCCATCTGCATTGGCATTGATAGCCCCTACTGCAGTGCTCCACTGACATATCATATGCTTGCAATCCTAGGCTCCACCTTAGTAACTTGGCATTTTGCTGGCTAGCTCAATGTAGCCATGTTAAGGGATTCTGGTCTGTAACTACAGTGAATTTCCTTCCATACAGATAAGGCTGACATTTCTGCAGTGCCTACACTATGTCTAGACATTCCTTTTCTAAAGCTGCATAGCATTCCTCCCTGGGTTGGAGCCTATGACTGAGATAAACCACTAGGTGCCCTTCTCCCTTGAAACAAATCTGGCTACGTACAGCCCCCACCCCATGGTTTGAAGCATCCACCTGCACAACAAATTCTTTGCTGTAATCTGGACTGGCTAACACAGGGGTCCTCTCAAAGTTCCTTTAAGCTTCTGGAATGCCGGCTCACATGCTGGGATCCACACTGCCTTATCTGGGCTGTTTTTCCTTGTCTGGTCTTTGAGGGGAGCAGCTATGGTACTATAATTGGGGACAAACTTTCTGTAGTACCCTGCTGTCCTTAACAATGCCCTAACCTGATTTTTGGTAACAGGTGCAGGCCATGACTGAATGGCTTCCCCTTTGGCAGGTTCTGGCCTGATCTTACTACTCTCCACTCTATTTCCTAGTTAGGAAACCTCTGCCATAACTACCTGATATTTGCTGGGCTTAATGGTCAACCATGCCCTCTGCAGTCTGCCCAGCACCTCCCTGACATGCTGAAGATGCTCTTGATAGGAATGGCTGTAGGTGGAAATATCATCTTGGTAAGCAAGGGCAATATCTCCTGCTCCTGCTAGGATATGATCTACCAGCCTCTGGAAAGTTGCTGGAGCATTTTTCATCCCAAAGGACATCTTTGTGAACTCATACAAGTCAAAAAGAGTCCCAAAGGCTGATCTCTTTAGCACTGGGAGTAAAGGGCACCTGCCAGTAACCCTTGGTAAGATCAATGGTGGTAAGATACTTATCCCCAGCTAACTGCTCTAGGGCTTCATCTGTCCTAGGCATGGGGTAAGCATCTGACTCTGTATGACTATTTAATTTCCTGTAGTCCACACAGAACCTGGTGCTGCCATCCTTCTTTGGTACCAGCACCACTGGGGAGACCCAGTGAATGCTGGACTCCTGAATTACCACTAGTTCCAACATTTTCTGTATCTCCTTCCTCAGAGTCTGCTTGACTCTCTCAGGCACCCTATAAGGGACCTGCTTAATAGGCCTTTGTGGTCCTGTATCAACATGGTACTACACCAGGTGGGTACACCCTGGTTTCATAGTGAACATGTCCCCAAACTCCTTTAACACTGCTTGGATTTCTTGAACCTGGATAGGAGATAGCTACGGGGACATTGCTACCCCCTCCACTGAGGTGTCAGTCCAAGCCTCACTGAGGAGATCAGTCATCTGCTCCTCCTCAGACTCCTCCTGCAATCCACTGCAAATACTCAGCACAAGGATCTCCCTATCATGGTAAGGTTTCATCATGTTAACATGGTACAATTTGTACCCCTGCCTCCTGCCTAGCAGTTCTTCCATGTAGTTAACATCACTGACCTTCCTTACCACCTTGTAGGGTCTCTCCCAAGCTGTCTGCACCTTGCTTTGTCTGGCAGGAATGAGAACCATTACCTGCCACCCAACAGCATACTCAATAGCTTGAGCATTCCTGCCATACCAGACTTTTTTCGTCTGTTGGGCTTCTGCCAAGTTCCCCTGGGCAAAGCCCATGAGATCCATGAGCCTTGTCCTGAGGTTTAGGACATATGCCACAACAGACTCCTTGTGGGATTCACACTCACCCTCCCACTCATCTCAAATTAAATCTAGAAGTCCCCTCACCTTATGCCCATACAACAACTCAAAAGGTGAAAAACCTGTGGATTCCTGGGGAACCTCTCTGCAAGCAAACAAAAGATAGGGCAAATATTTTTCCCAGTCCCTCTTAAATTGGTCTGCAAATGCTCATAAAATGGTCCTGAGTGTGGAGTATAGCCTCTCAACAAGATCAATAGTCTGGCGATGGTAGGGCATGGTCTTTACGTGCTTCACCCACAGTACTTCCGCAGACAAGCCAGCAGGTCTGACATGAAATTAGCACCTCTGTCAGTCAGTATTTCTTTTGGGAAACCTACCCTGCCTCAATGGAGGACAGAGTCACTGCCTCAGGGTATCTCGTAGCATAATCTACTACCACTAGGATATACTTTTTCCCTGTGGAACTTGGGATACTCAGAGGCCCCACAATATCCATAGCTACCCTCTGAAATAGCTCCTCAATCACAGGCAAAGGCATCAAAGAAGATTTCATCTTGTCTCCTGGCTTGCCCTTCTTTTGGCACTGCTCACAGGTCCTGCAGTACCCTGTTACATGTCTGGAATTCCCAGGCCAATAGAAGTTCTGCATAATATGCCTCTTTGTACGTTTTATGCCCATATGACTTGCAAAGGGAATATCATGGACTATGGCTAGAAGTGCCAGATGGTAGGCTCTGAGCACTACAAATTGCTGTATTCTCTCACCCTCTAGCCCTGCCTCAGTGGTCCACTCTCTATACAGTAACCCTTTGTCTCAGTATACAGATTCCCCCTTCCCCTGGGAATCAGGTGCCTCACTAGTTACCTCTCTTAGGCCTTGTAATGTAGGTCTGCCTTCTTCCCTATCAGCTAACCAGATCCTCATGTCCTCAGGCAAAGTGCTAAAGGCTTGTTCCCTCAATAAAAGATCTGCCAGCCCTTCAGAAGTGATGACCTGACATGCACTCACTCACCTATGAAAATAAGTGAAACATATTCACACACACTTTCATCTGCCTTGGGTCTATGCTCACAAAACTTTTTCCTATAAGCTTCAGGTGTTAACTTAAAAAATTCTAGCAAACAGTTCTTTACATTATAATTTAGACAGTCATGGTCAGAAAGTTTGGAAAGAAAAGTTGCAGCTTTACCATAGAGTAAGGGGGTCAGGAACCGTAACCAGAGCCCTTGGTCAAAATCATACTGTTTACATATCCTCTCAAACTTATGAATGAAACTATTAAAATTATCCTTCTCTGTAAATTGTGGAAGAAATTTACTGACCTTAGTAGCTTCTGGGGTTCAGTTACTCCCTTCCCCATTACCTCCATGACACTGGCGAAGAGTCAACATCTCCTCTTCATATTGCCTCTGCCTCTCCTTCTCCTCAGCGTCCAGGTGTCACAGTATCTCATTTTCCTCAGTCTCTAGACACCTCAGTCTCTCTACTGCCTCTACTTCTAAATGCTTGGCCTTCAACTCAAGTCTCTTTAACTCCAGATGGATTTTAAGTCCTCTGTGGAAAGGTTGAGCTGTCCATTTTCTGAGAGTTGTACATCTCCATGGCCAGTTTGATTGTCCTCCTGGTTGCTATTCTCTAATGCAAAGCTACAATCATGTCTGCTTTAGTCAGGTTGGCATGCACCAGTCCTTTAACCTGGCACATCTCAGCCAACTGGCTCCTTGTCAGCTTACCATACTCCTCTGCTGACATGCTTGCCTTCTCTCCCTGACTAGCTAAGCTAACAAACGAAATAAAACAACTGTGATCTGAACTCTGAATGTTCACTGCATGGCTGATTTAGAGTACAAAAACACCTTCAGTGATCACTGTACACAAGCTATAGAAATTCAATATCGACACCACTACAAGCCAATTAATATGTGATGTGGCTATCTCACCACTATCAAACAATTAATATTTGATGTGGATATCCCACCACTGCCAAACAATTAATATGTGATGCCCTTGCACTGGCCCAGTAATCAAGGAGCCTCAGTCCTCACCACTAACAAACAGTGAGGGATGTGCACATTGGGAGGATTACAAGTAAGCACACAGTAAAGTACAATTTCCCTTAACAGCACACAGGGATCACAGTCAGTCTGCAGCTGTTTTCTGCCTCTCTCTCCAGGTCCCCAGTAAGACTCCCCACTGGGACCGCTATAGGGTTAAGATCTCAGCTGAGTGATCAAGCCAAAACCCCCAGACCCTCTCTGTCCAACCAGTGCTTCATGTCCCTGATCAAGTAGCTGACACATACACACACACTTTGAGACACACACACACACACACACACACACACACACTTATATACAAACACACACTCCTGGGGAAGGCTGGCACAGGTTTACTAGCTATGCTCCCTTCTCCTCAGACTATAAGGTAGTACCAGCTGCCACCAACCACCCTTTTTCAGCTACTATAAGGCCCTTCCCAAAGAGTGACCAATTTATACTGTGTAATGTTACTATTATCCAAATGGTAAGTGTGACCAAAACATTTAAGGCTATTTCAAGAGTGGCCTATACAGAGTTACCAAATACATATGCAAGTGCTTTAAGAGCTTAAATATCTCTAAACAAATTGAAAGGTTTAAATATATTTAATGATAAATAATAAAAGCACAAGACAATACTCAATAACCCAACACAGTGACAACAGAGTTCAGAATCACAGGAAATATTTTAAAACAACATTGTAGGACAGTCTCACATCAATACAGAAAACATCTGAACTAATCTTACTGTATTCCTATCTATCTCTAAGAGAAATCACTGTAATCTAAGTCTTACTTACAGAGCAAAGTAAATGCAGATGAGAAGTGCTGAAGATTGATGTGTTCAGATCCAAGACAAGATACAAAATGTACAGACTCACTCTCTGAGATAGTTCTTAAATTACTATCAAATATTTCTGCTGGGTTATCTCAGATTACATCATTCTTGTCACTTCTACCTTTAGTTCCAAGACTAACAGAAACTTTAAAATTAACACGTCTGTGTCAAAAATACTTATCCCTAAAAAGTTGTCTGGAACTGGAAGTCATAAAACCAGTGAAATACTTTTACCCATGAAACCTGTAATTATTTCTGTTTCCAAATAATAGAAATAATTTCTAGCTGCAGATATTCTATCTCTTTGCTGTGGAAAACAGTCATAAAACTCTTTACTTGTCAACTTATTTTCTTAGAGTTTTGCAAGTTAACTCCAACTTCTACCATGAAAACACAGGCATATAGTTCATATATATTCCTGCACTTTTCCAGCAGGGTGTACTGTGGTTACATTTTTGAAGTTCAGCACATAAAAAAAAGTTTACTTACATTTGTAAGACAAGCCTATGGATCTTATTAATATTTATAATGACATAGAATTATTTACAAAATTCTAGCTAGCTGGGCTGGCATCTTCACATCCCCCCCCCCCACACACGAGAACTCAAGTTGGTTTTTCAAGTGACCCTTGAGAAACATTGCTTGAGAGGGTTGGCCCTATTTGGGAATATCTTACCCCATTCCCTGTCTTAAGATCCCATCTGCATTGGCATTGATAACCCCTACTGCAGTGCTCCACTGACATATCATATGCTTGCAATCCTAGGCTCCACCTTAGTAACTTGGCAATTTGCTGGCTAGCTCGATGTAGCCATGTTAAGGGATTCTGGTCTGTAACTACAGTGAATTTCCTTCCATACAGATAAGGCTGACATTTCTGCAGTGCCTACACTATGGCTAGACATTCCTTTTGTAAAGCTGCATAGCATTCCTCCCTGGGTTGGAGCCTATGACTGAGATAAACCACTAGGTGCCCTTCTCCCTCGAAACAAATCTGGCTACGTACAGCCCCCACCCCATGGTTTGAAGCATCCACCTGCACAACAAATTCTTTGCTGTAATCTGGACTGGCTAACACAGGGGTCCTCCCAAAGTTCCTTTAAGCTTCTGGAATGCCGGCTCACATGCTGGGGTCCACACTGCCTTATCTGGGCTGTTTTTCCTTGTCTGGTCTGTGAGGGGAGCAGCTATGGTACTATAATTGGGGACAAACTTTCTGTAGTACCTTGCTGTCCTTAACAATGCCCTAACCTGATTTTTGGTAACAGGTGCAGGCCATGACTGAATGGCTTCCCCTTTGGCAGGTTCTGGCCTGATCTTACTACTCTCCACTCTATTTCCTAGTTAGGAAACCTCTGCCATAACTACCTGATATTTGCTGGGCTTAATGGTCAGCCATGCCCTCTGCAGTCTGCCCAGCACCTCCCTGACATGCTGAAGATGGTAGGAATGGCTGTAGATGGAAATATCATCTTGGTAAGCAAGGGCAATATCTCCTGCTCCTGCTAGGATATGATCTACCAGCCTCTGGAAAGTTGCTGGAGCATTTTTCATCTCAAAGGACAGAACCCATGAGTGAGAGATTTTCTTTACAGAACTCAAATGCAACCCACAAGTACTCGCTTGGAAAGAGAACACTAAATTTATTTTACAGGTACTTTTTAACAGATTGTGTGTGTGTGGGGGGTGCCCTAATTAGAGGGGACTGTGTGTGTAAAATGTCCTAATTTGAGGGGCAGTTTAGTTAGTTAAGTAACTTGTTCATGCTCAAACCCTGTACCTTGGCTATAGGAACCATGAGCCTTAATCCCCTACACCAACTGACAGACACTTTGGTAAATTACTGAAGATTATAGTCAGGCAATGTCAATCATTAGAGTGGGTTGGAATGTTCTGAAATGGGTACTTTTGTCATTACTGATTCATATATCTTGTTTCACTGCTTCATGAGAACAGTGTTCAAAACTACGAATTTAAAATGCATTCTAACACATTGTATTAAACCAGCAACACATTTAAAACAATTAGGAAGTTGAATCAATGAACACATGCATTTATGAGTGGTCCAAAAGATGTATGCAGGGGGGGTCAATAGTTCAATAACAGCCCAGGGACCAAGGTACACTTAATACGTCACTGACCAGGTGTATTTCAGTAATGAATGAATGTGAGTTTCAATGCTTTTTCAATGAAAGTAAGCTTCAAAGAAACAGAAGGATTTCTGTCTTCAATGTGCAAATGTTTTGTTTTAATTAGCAGATAGCTATTTGTACTACAAAAGTTGAAAGTAGTGTTTGTGGTGCACCAAGTAACAACATGACATTTTGTGCAGACACCTGTGGGTTCTACACCCACACCGAGTAGATGGAGTGCAGAATAAGGGGGTGGTGATCGCTACACTCCTAACTGTGTCATCGCTTCAGATGAGGTCTTAAACAAGGCCCCTTTTGCTTGAGTTTTTGGTAGCTCAGGTGAATGTAAAAGATCTCACAGTACCTATCAAAAAGAGTAGGGAAGTTCCCCAGTGCCCTGACAACATTTCCCCTAGTAGTATAAACACTACCTCAGGTATGCTGTGAAAAAAGGCTAGTAGTCTAGTGGGAATAACCTGATCAACAAAGAATAAATAAATTAAATGTTTTAAATTAACTTCATATCTCTGTAATAATTTCAAAGATAAAAAAAAAATAGTATGCACACTAACAGTTTTGAACAGGGCTTATGTTAACTGGCAGGAGAGAGACAAGTAATGAGATAATGGAATGGCTGCAGGTGGGAGCTCTGTTCCATTAACCTGCCTAGGGCCCAATTTGACTATGATCCAGCTCTGCAGTCATGTGGTCCTGACTGTCTGTAGTTGTCTTCTGTTACAACGTGTGACCTCTGTTATCTGTGCAAATGATGACGGCTAGACAACCTGATACTTATTTTGTTTTGTGATGACGTCTGAGGTGTAGTGTGAACAGACCATGCACTGCACCACATAGCCTGCCATGGTTAAATGGCAGCCACTGTACTGTGAGTATCATGTTGCTGTGTGTGGCTCTGCTACATGTGAACATTGTCACAATATATAGGTATGTACTAGACATTGCCACCTTTCCTGTGATAACATCCATAAGAGAAAGTGCCTTTCCTTTTTGCCATTTTCCTGATTACTACTTTCAGCTTCATCCCCAGCTAAATGTGAGTGAGATGCAGAAGGCTGAGGTGGGACCAACTGTTCAGTCATAATCAGCTCAGCCTGCTTCCTAACAGTCATGTTCTGCAGTATATCCAGCTACCCAAAGCTCTTAATCTGTGGCCCTTGTGAGGTGGCAGAGCATGTCAAAAATGCCTTGAAAACCCTTAATGCACATTCTACAACAGCACAACTCTGGCCATCCAACACATTATAATCATGTTCCAAAAATGTACGTGGATACCACACGGATGTCATCTTCTACATTTCAAGGGGGTCTCCTGCATCAGCTACAATACCTGGCATTTTATTGGGGTTGGGGGTACCACATATCAGCTATAGGCAGAATAAGTAAAGCGTTACTAAGTATTATGATTTCTATACTTACTAACTAGATGTCTTTGTGAAATGCTAGCTTCTTGAAAGTGGCAGTGGGCATCAGACATATACAATACATTGGCATCAGGCACATTACCAGACCATGTGCAAAGTCGTGTGTGTGTGTGTGTGTGTGTGTGTGTGTGTGTGTGTGTGTGTGTGTATGTGGTAGATATCCTGTGTGTGTTTGTGTGGTAGATAACTCCAAGTGTGTGTGTATGTGTGTATGTGTGTGTGTCAGCTACTTTGGCAACTGCTATTAAATTGCTGCTTATATTGACTATTTTGACAGCTAACAACTAGCAGTTAAACTGCAAGTAGGTATCTGCTAGTGTTTTGTATGTGTGGCTGTGTGACTTGTTTGTATGCAAATGCATATGTCAGTCCTCATACAGGGTATTGCTAGGAGTGTGTGTGTGTGTGTGTGTGTGTGTGTGTGTGTGTGTGTGTGTGTGTGTGTGTGTGTGTGTGTGTGTGTGTGTGTGTGTGTGTGTGCATGTGCATGTGTGTGTGTGTTTGTGTGTGTGTGTGTGTGTGTGTGCGTGTGTGTGCGTGTGAGTGTGTCTGTCTGTCTCTGGCCCTCTGTGGTTAGCAGGACCTGCACTGACTTTCATGCACATTCCTCAGTAGTCAGATGTTGCCCTCTGGGGATAAAGTGAGTATGAATTGGAGAAAGGCACAGCACTACAACTCAATGCAGCTTGTAGTGCAAGTTGATCTACTGCACCACTTTCTGTGAATTCCAGGCACAAAGCACAGGACACTGATGTAGTGAAAAACAATGCAGTCTGATGGTGCTATTTTCACTACAGCTGTTCCCGTAAGATAAAACATACTTTATTATTCCCTACAGTTAGGGAGCAGTGCTAAAGTGGAACATTTTGGACATTTCTAGTAAACCTTTCTGTTTACAACACCCACACTAAAGTTGTTGTTTCCTTTGGGCAGGATTCAGAGATATGAACTGCTCTACAGCACATACCACAGTGTGGTAAGGAATCAAATGTGTGGCTTATCGAGACATTCTTTGTAGTAGGGAGGCAGAGTTTCACAGACAGCTAGATGGAACCACGCCGAGCAGTAGCAGTTTAGTGCGCCAAGGAACTATGACAATATTGAAGAAGGAGCCATCCAAATAGTAGCATATAAGGCCAAGTTCATGCACAATAAGAGTGAATGCTGTGCGGGAGCTGTATGTGAATGAAGACTAATGTACATTCTTACCCATGTACATCATCTATATAAAATAGGCAGGATCACATGCAGCATTAAAAAAAAAAATATATATATATATATATATATATATATATATATATATATATATATATATATATATATATAAATAAATGGGTCTGCCTGAAAGTATCAAAAGACCAGATGGTCAAAGATGACATCATCTAGTTGACATCATTGAATCCTGAAAACAGCGACCACCCAGACCATCAAAAACAAACCCCGGGAACAGAACTACTCAGCTACCATGGTGAACATTGCCCTTTCTCCACTGTAGTGCGATCTCAGAGTTGGTATACTTAGTTAGGGTGGTGCGGGGTGTGGGTGTAAAGTGCTTCCCATGCACAAGGTACCAGGTTCAGTCCTGATGTCTGACCAATGTGGAGTTTGCATGTTCTCCCTGTGTCTCTGTGGGTTGCCTCCCTCCTCCAAAAAACATGCTGAGTGTTTTCATCTCACACTCACCAATGAATGGAGATGTGGGTAGCAGCACAGACTCTACATGTGCCCTATAGGGGGAAGAGTTGTACAGACCAACTGCTTTGGGTATCTACTGTGGTGCGCTGTATCCTCAAGATAGGAGAACACGTATCACAGACTGCATTCTGTGGCAGGGCTAGCCACTCGATGGTGTAAATATGGCTTAGCTAGTTACCGGTGATAAGTGGATAAAGAGCCGACCTACACCAGGGACCCAAGTTAACGGTGGGAGGGGTGTATGTGCCCCTGTTGGCCAGTGTGTGTCCGCCACAAAAAGCCCAGCAGCCATGGGTCAATAAGTTACTGACTGTCTGGTGTCTAGTTGACCAGCCCGGGTTACCTGGGGTAGCTCTGTTGAGCGAAAGCTGGACATAAAAAACACTCAACCTGCCAAACATGAACTGAGAATTACTACACTTAATGTAGGATCACTGACAGGATGCATGCTTGGAAGTGGATGACATGATGATACACAGGATGCTGCACATGCTATGTATCCAAGAGACAAGATAGAAGGGCAGTGCAGCAAAGCCACTTGGCTTGGGATCCAGAGTCTACTACGCAGGACAGTGGCAGCCTAAAAATGGTGTGGGAATTGTGGTAAGAGAGTGGCTTCAGGAGGCAGTGAGGGATATCATCAGAATTAGTGACACATTCATGGCAATGTAATGATAGGACAGTATTCATAATCTCAGCCTATGTCCCACAGCAGGGTTGTGATAGTTGTGATAGTGAGGAACATAGTACATTTAGACAGCAGTTGCAAGACCTAATAGATAAAGCTGGACAACATGAATTGGTGTTGATAATGGGTGACTTGAATGCACATATCGGGACACACAGAACATGATATGAGGACTGCCTGGGTCCACATGGGTGGGGCAACAGGAATAAAGAAGGAGAGGCCATTCTAGACTACAGTCCCAAGATGTAGCCAACATGCAACTCGGGAGACTTCCTGCTAGTAAGGAAAAGGTACTGGAGAATCCATGATTGCAAAGTCATCCTCAACAAAATGATCAGCCTACAGCATAAACCACTGGTTGCTACAATCATCTGCAAGCAGTGATCAGAGAAGGCTCTAAGGTCAACAGAGACCAGGCTGAAGACCTGGAAGTTCATTGGAGAGAAAGTACAACAGTTCAAGAATGTCTTAGGGCTCTAGCACCCCAAGAAGAGGAAGAAATAGGTGGAGTTGAAGAAGAATGGAAGCGCCTCAAAACAGCATGTGTTAGGACTACAGAACAGTTGGCCAAGCCAGGTATGGAAATAAGGTACATAAGAAAAGCTGGTGGTGGAATGCAGAAGTCCAGGAAGTAATCAAATGAAAGAAGTGCAGGAAAAAGTAAGAGATAGAAAAGACCGTACTACTGAATGGTACAAAAACCGGGCAGTAAAGCTAGTGCAGATGAAGAAGCTAGAGGAGATGGAAATAAAGTGCCTGAGAAGAGTGGCATGATGCACATTGTGGGACAAACTAGAAATGAGAATATAAGAGCAGAGCCCAAAGTAGCTCCAATTGCAGAAAAGATCAAAAAGAGCAGATTATTGTGGTTTGGACACGTGCAGAAAAGAAGACGATCTGGGGAAGAAGATTTGGGATAGAGAGAAAAAAGGTAAGAGGAAATGAGAACATCCAGTAAAGAGGTGGATGGATTGTATGAAAGATCTGTGACAGTCAGGCATGAGTGTTGAAGAAGGCAGGAGTGTGGCACTGAATCTAGAGAGAGGGCAACAGTTAACATGATACCCCCACCCCATGTAGAAAACGGGAAAAAGGGGGCTGATGATTTTTTATATATATATATATATATATATATATATATATATATATATATATATATATAGGTTCACTACGAAAGACCGAAAACCCACAAGACCGACTCCCGTAATCCCGAGACCAAATACCTGAAAGACGAGAAGACCGACGGACCACAAGAGCGAAATTCAAAATCATGATCAACACACATACAGTACACACATACACATACACACAGTGTCCCCCCAAACCCAAACAAATAATCCTACACTACAGTGCGCCCCCCACACCCCCCTACTTTAATATTCTAACTCTGAGATCGCACAAACACACACACACAAGGTAAACACACACCCACACATTACAGTCCCTCACACACACACACCACAGTCACAACACACACTAACACACACTAAAGCCCCTCACAAACACATTTACACACAGATACTTACCTGAACCGCAACACCAGAAGCGCTAACTCAATATCCCTTAACATCGGGATTTTGAATTTCGCGTTTCTGGTCTTTCGGTAATGTGGGGTATCGGGCTACTTGTCTCGGTAATTTGGGCGTCGGGATTCTGAGTGTTCGGTATTTCGTAGGGAGCCCATATATATATATATATATATATATATATATATATATATATATATATAGATATATATATATATAAGAGGGAGCTGAATTTAGTCAAATCCATCTGTACAGTCAACAATATTTGTTCAGCTACACAGATTGCTGACAGGTGTGCGAAATCGTACAATTCTAAGGAATGGTAAAAATGCCCTTTCCTCAGCATTGTGCAGTTTCAGAGTTAGTATATATAATGAACAGGGCATATTGGGGACAGAGGAGGGGTTCCATCCTGTAAAGAACAATGCTTTAATCTTATTTTTAACTTTAGTGATTTGTAATAATCAAGGTTTTTTGCTCAGTGCATGCAAAGTAGCATGTCAACATTAACTTTGCTGATTTTATGTGCTTGACATAG
>NC_056750.1:49539972-49554972 GCF_019279795.1 Protopterus annectens
ATGCTTAAAATGCTACTGTAGAATAGTCTGACATAAATATAGAAAACAGCTAGACTAAACTTACAAATTTCTATCTATTTCTAAGAGAAACAATGTTCTAAATAACTTACATACATACAGAGCAAAGGTAGAGTACTGGTGTGTTGATGTGTTCAGGTTCAGACAAAATCCAAAATGCTCTAATTCTCTCTCTCTCTTAAAGTCTTAAATTGATAATACATCACTGCTGATTCATTTTAGATTACATCATTCTTGACACTTCTCTGTTTTAATTTCCCAGGCTAAGAGAAACTCAGAGTTTAACAGTTCTTTGATCTTGCACCTTGTCAGGAAGTGACAGCAATAAAACACATTATACATGTGAAATCTAGCAATTAACTCTGGTCTCAAAACAATACAAAGAATTTGCTGGTCCAGACATCACGGCTCCAAGTTTGAGATCAAACAGTCATACAATGCTTGACTTATCAGCTTTCTTCCAGCAAAGTGCATCGTGGTTACATTTTTAAAGCTCAGTACAACACATAGTTTAATCATAAAATATAGTTCTCTTTTACATTTGTAAAACCAGCCTGTGGATTATATTAATATTTGCAAATCACATAGAATTATTTACAAGATTCTACCTGGCTGGGCTGGCAGCCTTTCAGTTTTTCACAGTTGCCATAATGCTTAAGTTGTTTACCTCACAGTCACAAGGTACAGGGTTTGATTCACACCTTTGAGAAGAGGCCCACATGAAATCATTAGCCTAGTAATCTCTGGAATCATGTTGACACCCTGAAGATCATTCCAGCGACAATAAAAGTCTCAGAAAACATAACAAAATCATTTTTTTTTCTTAAATTTTACACTTTGTAAACTAACTTTGCCAATTTGACGCATTCCCATAATCACCTATGAGTCTTATATAAGTTTAGTTCCTGTATTACAAAATTTGATTCCTACAGTCCTCATTTGCCTACTGTGTGACCTTAAGCAGGTCACTAAATCAGACAGTGGTTGGGGGACTAAAGGGGATTTGGGCGGGGTTCCTCAATGATCCCCTGGATTTCAAGCCAATAAGAACCTATGAACCTAAGAGCAAATTACACTTGACAAAGTATAAGCTAAGGTAAAATTCATACAGATAACGCCACCTCTGGTGACATGGAGGGATGAAGCCGTGATTGTGGTCCCAACAATCTGAGTTCAGTTACCAGCTCAGGCACTTGACAGAGCCGATAGGAAGGAGAGGCAGTGCTAGCCACAAGCAACCACAAGCCATTGGAGGAAGGGAGAGGTGCATGTGGTTTAGGCAGGTAGATGTTGCATCAAGCCACCACATGGCAGTAGCCTTCATTAAGTGCTAGAAAGCATGCACTTCCATAAGAGAAGGAGCAACGATCCTGATGGTGATGGAGGCTGCATGTTTCCCCACCTAAATGAGGGGGTTAGGATATACTGAAAAAAATGCCCTCATAAGCAGGAGGTCAGTTGGGTCGCAGTCAATCCTCATGGCTACCTAAATGAAGGACCCTCCAGATGGTTCTTACCATTTGGGTCTGAGGATGACTCCCACCACCAGTCAATAATAGAACACAAAAAACTTGTTGGGTGGTCAAAGGACATCAGGACAAAGCCAGTATGAGCAAACAAATGAAAAAGACCAAAAAGTCCAACATCCAAAAATTTAATAAAAGCACACACAATAACAAAAAGCAGAGCTTTCAAGGTCAAAACTCTTTTTCAATGCATAATATACAATATGCAAAACTGCTCTTATTTACATAGACACCAGCCAATGAATACTAAAAAAAGGTCATATGACAAAAGTCATGTGAACCAAAACATATAACTAAACAAAACATATTACAAACAATAAATCACAAGACATCTGTGAAGGCTGCCAGCCTAGCCAGATAGAATTTTGCAGATAAGTCTGTCATTTGTAAATATGAATATAAACTACAGGCTTGTTGTCTTAAATGTAAAGAAATACTGTTACATGTGGAATTGGAAATAAATGTGACAACATTGCACTCTACTAACCAAAGTAAAGCATGTGGTAACCCTTTGAAGTAGACAGTGGGGCGAAAAGTCTAGATGAAGAAATTCTTTCTATTGTATTAACCAAGAGTTAAATTGCTTGATTTAAACATGCAAATCTATTTTTATTGCTCTTTTCCTGACCAGCTGCAAGATAACAAAAGGGAGATGTTAAGAATGTAAATGCAGTTAATGTGTAGCCTGGGAACTCCAAGAAAATGAAAGAATGATGTAATGTTTATCAGAACTGCAATTTCAATTTAAACAGAGAGAATCAGAAGGCATTAATCATTTTTGTCTTAATCATCCAACTCACAGTACTGCCTCTTGCTCACATGTAAGTTATCTTAGACTGGTGTTTTCTTTGAGAGATAGCTAGAACTTGAAAGATTAGACTAAGTGTTTTTCTGTGATGTCAGAATTGTGCTACAAGTATTTCTGTGTGATCTCTGAACTCTTGACTAGCACTGACTGTGTAGTAAAAAGTATTGTCTTGTGGTTTTAATTATTTATTATGAAATATTTTAAAATCTTTTAACTGTGGCTGGTTTGTGTAGAGATAATTTAAGCTCTAGAGTACATTGCATATTTATAGTGATTACTGTACCAAGTCACTCTAATAAGCCTTGACTGTTTAGTCACATCTACCAACTGGATAATAATATTGCACAGTAATAACTGGACACCCTTTTAAGGGTCTTTGAGTAGCTGATAAATATTAGTGGGTGGTGGCAGCTGATACTACCATATAGTCTGGGAGAAAGGGGCACAGCTGGAGAACCTGTGCCAGCCATGTGTGGTTGTATAAACTCTTATCTCAAAGTGCATGTGTGTGTGTGTGTGTGTGTGTGTGTGTGTGTGTGTGTGTGTGTGTGTGTGTGTGTGTGTGTGTGTGTGTGTGTCAGCTACTTGGGCAGGGACATAAAGCACTGGTTGGACAGAGAGGGTGCTAGAGGTTTTAGCTTGCCCACTAGGCTAAGATCTGGACCCTGTAGCTGTGCCAGTGGGGAGTCTTATTGGGGACCTGGAGAGCAAGGGAGCGACCAGCCCCAGACTGACTGTGATCTCTGTGTGCTCTTAAGGGAAATTGCACTTTACTGTGTGTATTTGTTATCCTTTCTTCATATATGAAACACCCTCTCTGGTGTTAGTGGTGAGGATTGAGGCTCCTTAATTGCTGGGCCAGGGCACAGGCGTCACAACATCATGTTTCATTTTTAATACTAGTTTTAGGCTATTACTACAGTTCAATCCTGGTGGTTTATTAGCCCTAAAAAAATTAATCCATTTATACTCCAAATATTCAGTTTTAGTTACCAAGTCACCCACATGTAGACCCTGAAATACATTCTGCATAAGGCAATGTCAGTCATTAGACTGGGTTGGAATGTTCTGAAATGGGTACTTTTGTCATTATTGATTCATATATCTGCTTCACTGCTTCAGGAGAACAATGTTCAAAACTACAAATTTAAAATGCATTCTAACAAATTGTATTAAACCAGCAACACATTTAAAACAATTAGGAAGGTGAATCAATGAACATATGCATTTATGAGTGGTCCAAAAGATGTATGCAGGGGGCCAATGGTTTGAAAACAGCCCAGGGATCAAGGTACACATAATACGTCACTAACCAGGTGCATTTCAGTGAATGAATGAATGTGAGTTTCAATGCTTTTTCAATGAATGCAAGCGTCAAGGGAACAGAAGGCCGTCTGTCTTCAATGTGCAACTGTTTTGTTTTGTTTAGCAGATGGCTATTTGTACTACAAAAGTTGAAAGCAGTGTTTGTGGTGCACCAAGTAATGACCTGACATTTTGTACAGACAGCTGTGGGTTCTACTCCTACACCCAGTAGATGGACTGCTGACACTAGAGTGCAGAATAAGGGGGTGAGGATTGCTGCACTCCTAAGTGTGTCATTTCTTCAGATGAGGTCTTAAACAAGGCCCCTTTTGCTTGAGTTTTTGGTAGCTCAAGTGAATGTAAAAGATCTCACAGTACCTATCAAAAAGAGTAGGGAAGATCCCTGGTGCCTTGGCAATATTTCCCCTAGTAGTATAAACACTACCTCAGGTCTGCTGTGAAAAAAGGCTAGTAGCCTAGTGGGAATAACCTGGTCAACAAAGAATAAATAATTACATTTTTTAAATTAAATTCATATCTCTGTAATAATTTCAAACGTAAAGAGAAAATAGTATGCAAACTAACAATTTTGAACAGTCTTTATGGTAAATGGGAGAAGAGAGACAAGTAATGAGATAATGGAATGGCTGCAGGTCAGGTTCCCTGTTCCATTACCCTGCCTAGGGTCCCATTTGACCATGATCTTCTGAGCATATCAAAACATTTCTGTCTTGGTTTGTGATTTGTTGTGGAGTTGACTGGTAAGGGCAGTTTTATTTGAATTTATATCGCATTTGTTATCACTATTTTTAACTGTTTGTAGATAGGAAGATACTGCTTATTAACAAGCTTTATTTTGATTTATAGTTTGTTGTTTTACCTTTAGTTTCACTTTTGGTTGTGAGAAAGGGATAGGTTTTGGACAGGCAAGCTCTAGCCACCACAAGGGGCCTAGACAGCTATAACTTTATACAGACTGCAGAGAGAAAAATTCTGAGCATATCAAAACAATCCTGTCTTGGTTTTTGATTTGTTGTGGAGTTGACTGGTAAGAGAAGTTTTATTTACTTTTACTGTTAAAAGGAGGTACGACTGCGAGCTATAGTGAGCAGAAGCTACTACACACCTTCATGTGTGATCTGGGTTGCCAGACGTCCCTATTTGGGCGGGACTGTCCCGAGATCAGCAGCCTGATCCCGAGTCCCACCCTGCCAGTTTAAATCCCGGGCAGCCTCCGCTTTTTTTTTTTTTATTGGCCCGTATACCGGCATACGGGCCAATCAAAAATCGCTAAACACAGAGCTTCTTGTGTTTAATGCCGAAGTTCCGCATTAAATGAAAAAATGCGGAAAAGTAAACACAGAGCTACTACTTCTGTTTAATGCAGAACTCTGATGTTCCGCATTAAAGATGTGGAAGACCTTTTTTTTAGTCTTCACTTTCAGTGAAAGACCTTTTTTTTTTTTAGTCTTTACTTTGTCCCTACATGGCCAGTCGGAAATCTGGCAACCCTGTGTGTGATGTAAAGAAATTACAACTTCTGTCTGGCTGGTAGAACTTGTTTGGTCAGAACAACTTTATTGTATTTTATTATTTAGTTGGATATTGCTGGTATAATTTTTGTCATAGAAGTTGATTTAAGTTCCTTTGAATTCTTTGCTACTGACTTTGTGTAATTTTTTTCCTTTGCAATATTTTATTCAATTAAAGCTGAATATTTATTCCTTAAATGAGTATGCAATTAATGATTTGCTAATGCACAAGTATCTTGTACAATGTAATAAATGCTATGCATATTTAAAGGTAAAGTTGATAACACTGGTGATCTTTGTTCCTCGTGTCAAAAGTTGTCTGATTTGCTTTCCATTGTTCGAAGTAAATCTAGACTTAATGATGATGATTGCACATGTGCAATTGGCATGGCTTGGAGAACTGTTGTATCATATATTAATGACTGGACTGATGAACTAAATAATGTTAGGCATAGAACAAATAGAACAGATTTAGGAAATTATGCATCTATTTTCTGCAAAGAACATTTAACTCCTATGAAACATATTGAGGCCCCTGAAAACTATGGAATTGTGGATGCAAGTACTCAGCAATCTGAGGATCCGGTTTGTTTAGAAGGAAACAAAAAAAGAAAGAAAGGAAAAAGTTCACAACAAATAACAAGGAAGAAAAAGAAACTGACTAATGACTGTAAAGGAAAGAGAATACGTAGTAAAAAGGATTCTGTTTTGTTATGTAACACACAGGTTACAGAGAAATGAAGATATCTGTCTATCAGAAAACCCTCAGTCTTCAGAAAAAGGCATCACCTTTCCAACGTTGAAGGTAGAAAAAATAGGCAAGGGGCAGGTGAAAAGGAAGAAATCAAAACTGAACGTGGAAGGATTGAAGAACATTACTGTAAGAAAAAAGAAGAGAAAGACAGATGCTGACTAAATGACTCAAGCTGTGGATTTACAGTGCCAGCTGTATGAGAATTTAATACACAATGAAAACAGTGGAATTAATAAGACTAATAGTGATAAAGATCTATCCTTCGTAACAATTGACAGAGCAGAAATGACTGTATTAGAAGCTGAACATTCTTCAGACATGGTCAGCAAAGATATTCTTGTAATTGGAGATTCAGTTATTAGAGGAACTGATACTTACATTTGCAGAGATGATAATGAACATTGAGTAGTGTTATGCTTGCCATGAGCAAAAACAGAAGATGTGAAACAAGCCATGGAATACCTTAATGTAAGGAAGTATGGATCCGTTTTTATTCATGTTGGTACAAACAATGTCACCCACAAGGATTCTCTGACTGTTAGTCGGGAACTGACAGCCCTCCTAGATAGTATAGCTTGTACTGGTGTTAGGACGTATTTTTCACAAATCACCTATAGAAAGGATAGTTAGGTCATTGAGAATGAAAAGATTTTTTGGATAAACACCTACATGGAAAAAATGTCCTGTTTTAAAAAATGGAAATGTGTAGAGCATCCAAGCTTTCTTCTGAGCACACGTGTTCAGACAGGATGGTGTGCATTTGTCTAGTTCAGGGAAGAGAATTTTTGCAGCAGATATTTTGCAATATTTCACAAACACTAGCCAGGATTTTTGCCAGGTCAAAAATGTAACGGTTCAAAGATAGCAACATGTGATACATCTCTGATGGTTGTTAATGCTAGGAGTATTAATAATAAAGATTTTTTATTAGAAACTTTGCTATGTTCCCACAAGATTGATGTTGTTATAGTTTGTGGAACATGGTTAAACAACAATGACTGGAAACCAGTTCTGTCAGGGTATAAATGTTTTTACTGTAACAGACATTCTAACAAAAAAAATCAGGTGGAGGTGTTATGATAGGGATTAAAGATAGTTATGAGACTTGTGATTGTTACATTTTCAGTGATAACACCAATACTATAGACTGTGTAACTGTGACAATAAAGACAACCCTTGAACATATAACAATTGTTGGATTGTATAGACCACCAAAGTCAAGTGCAGATGACCTAGAGGAATTCATACATTTCTTACATGAAACACAGGAGGGGAGAATAACATTAGCTGGGGACTTAAATTTACCAGAAACAGACCGGAATAATATTGATTCAACAATGTTAGTAAAGAAATTATTTACAGAGTATATTCAGGAACAACAAGTGCTTCAGATTGTACAAAAACCTACCAGGGGACGGAATATACTAGATATTGTTTGTGTTCCCAAAGAAATGACTGTAACTTCAAGTCAAGTTTATCACCATTGATGTGCAGTAATCATGGGATCATACAGGTTAATTTGTTGCTAGATAATTCTGCCAAACTGAAATCTAAGCCAATGCACAGAAGGTTAATTACAGATTATAGGGAGGCAAAACAGTTACTATATAAAACTAACTGGAGTGAGGTGTTCAGTGGAAAAACTGCAGATGGAATGTGAAAAGTTTTGAAAGAGAAATTGTTTGAGTGCAAAAAGTCAAAAAAATGTTTAACATCAGCATCTAGGCACGCATCATCAGGGGGGGGGGGGTATATTTCCATAAGAACAAAATACCTGATTAAGGTGAGAGACAAAAATATAAAAAATGGGAGAGGTTGAACTACAACTTTGAAAACTGAAATAAATGAGCTGGACAAACAGATTAAGCATAGTGTTAGGCAAGATCAAGAAACATTTGAAGAAAATGTATATAAAGATATTGAGCATAATAGGAAACCTTTTTATAAATACATAAGATGTGGAAGGAGTAAAGATACACAAACTGATATACTATGTGCAGATTCTAAAATTTATTCTCAGACACAACAGATTATAGATATATTTACAAAATCTTATGCAAAACAGTTTGGCTCCACAAAAGAGGTGGTAAATTGTCCTAGTGACATCAAGGTAACCCAGATACTGGAATCAAATTAGATTATATTGAGAAAGAACTGTGTAAACTGGATCCAAACAAAGCGCAAGGAGGAGACGGAATAAGTAACAATGACCTGAGAACACTTAAACAAGAACTTACACTGCCATTACATCTATTATTCACTAGGTCATATAAATATGGGGAGATTCCTCAAGATTAGAGACATGCACTTATTAAACCTGTCTTTAAGGGAAAGCGGAGCAGGACAAACCCAGAATCATATAGACCCTTAAGTCTACTTTCAGCATGCATATGTTGAAAACAGATCTATTACCACCTGTAACATGATGTTCTATAACAATATAATAACAGCTATGAATGAAAAATTGTGCTGTGATGTGATTTATATAGATTTAACTTCAGCATTTGACAGGGTCATGCACAAAACACTGATCAATAAATTCGTACAACTAGGTATTGATGTACTGTTGATAAGATGGATAGCTGCATGGCTTACAAATAGGACATGACAAGTATCACACATCAACTGGACAGGTGAAATCATTGGTTACAGTCAAGGTGTCCCACAGGGCTCTGTACTAGGCCCTTACTTGTTTAGATTGTATCTTTCAGACCTTACTTTTTCATCTGAGGTGTTCTACAGTCTATATGCTGACGACCTGAAATGGGGTAAACTGATTACAAGTTTTATAGATAAGGCATGTCTGCAAAATCATTTGACTAAATTGACCATTTGGGCAAAGGAGAATAATATGTTGATAAATACATCAAAAACTAAGCATATGAGATTTGGGAGACATAAACTGAAAGGTGAATATTTAATACAGCACACAGTGATTGAAACTGTAGACTCATTTAAGGGCCTGGGTATATGGGTAGATTCAGCTATAAGTTTTTCTAATCATATCAACCAGTTGGCTAATGATAGTTATATAACTATAGGTTGTATAAAAAGATTTATAAAGTCTAGAAAATCAAACATAATGAAGTCATTGTTTGTTAGTTACATTAGACCCAAACTTGAATATGGAATAACAATATGGAAACCCTATAGGAAAACATGCATGAATAAACTGGAAAGAGTACAGCGGAAATATACTAAGGATGTGAAAATCTAAGTTATTATGAAAGACTAAAATATCTGAACTTGTACAGTGTTTCTTACAGATATTTAAGAGGAGATCTTATTCAGGTATATAGAGCATTTAGGGACAACTACCTCTGGGAATGTTCGGGGTTATCAAAATGTACTGGAGAATCATCAGATAACCTATGTAGAAGATTCTATAGGAATGAAAAGTGTACTAATTGGTTCTCTGACAGAGTAGCTGATGCTTGGAACATACTACCAAACTACATTAAAGCACGTACTAGTTTAGATATTTTTTTAAGAACAGCCTGGGCATTTATTATGGGAACAAGTGTTTTGGCATATTGGCAAGCTAGAAGGGCTTTTATGCCCATGCTTTAAACATTTGTATGTATGTATGTATGTATGTATGATCCAGTTCTGCAGTCATGTGGTCTTGGCCATCTGTAGTTCTCTGCTGTTACAGGGCGTGTCCTCTGTTACTTGCACAAATGATGATGGCTAGACAACCTGACACTTATTTTGTTGTGTGGTGATATCTGAGGTGTAGTGTTAATAGACCATGCACTGCACCATATACCCTGCCATGGTTAAATGGGAGCCACTGTACTGTTAGCATCATGCTGCTGTGTGTGGCTCTATGTACTAGACATTGCCACCTTTCCTGTGATAACATCCATAAGGGAAAGTGCCTTTCCTTTTTGCCATTTTCCTGATTACTACTTTCAGCTTCATCCCCAGCTAAAGGTGAGTGAAATGGAGAAGGCTGGGGTGGGACCAATTGTGCAGTCATAACTAGTGCAGCCTGCTTCCTAACAGTCATGCTCTGCAGTATGTCACACTACCCAAAGCTCTCACAAATCGTATCAGGTTCATAATCTGTGGCCCTTTTGAGGTGGCACAGCATGTGAAAAATGCTTTGAAAACCTTTAATGCACATTCTACAACAGCCCAACTCTGGCCATCCAACACATAATCATGTTACACAAATGTACGTGGGCACCACACCGATGTCATCTTCTACGACTCAAGGGGGTCTCCTGCATCAGCTACAATGTCTGGCATTTTATTGGGGTAGGGAAGTACCACATGTCAGGTATACGCAGAATAAGTAAAGTGTTACTAAGTATTATTATTTCTACACTTACTAACTAGCTGTCTTTGTGAAATGCTAGCTTCCAGAAACTGGTAGTGGACGTCAGACATATACAATATGTTGGCATCAGGCACATCTTGCCAGATCACTGAACCTTCTCATTTGTTGAGACCTCTGTTGGTGCCAACTAAGACAATTCTAAGAAAAGAAACCGTTCCTGTTGAGCCTATCTCTTCCTAACCTCCCACCTTCTCATCTTTGCCTTTTGCATGTAATAATCTGCATGTTCAACCATCTTACCTGGGAGTGACCACCTATTTTGTATTTCACTGGTACCTTTATACCATCTTCTTTATTTTTTTATCATTTTTTTTAGTTTAGTCGATAATTTTCTAATTGCTTAATCAGTTATGAAAGAAACAGTAGACGTCAATTTTATTATTCTAGTTAAGCATGGGAAATCCTCAAAATATGATTTGTAAAAAAAAATAGATATGTATAATGACTGAAAAAATAAAAAAATGTTTACAATTGTCTTTTTTTTCTGTTGATACATGTGTACTCATGTCATTGTTAAACGTGTGAATTTAATGAAGGCATTTATATATGTGTGTGTGTGTGTGTGTGTGTGTGTGTGTGTGTGTGTGTGTGTGTGTGTGTGTGTGTGTGTGTGTGTGTGTAGGACAATTACTGTATGATAACCTTCAGACCCTTCCTACTTTTTTTTTCATATATATATATATATATATATATATATATATATATATATGGTTTCACTTCAGAATCCTGAAATATCACAATCCTGAACTTCATAATCCTGAAGTCCCAAATCCTGAAAATAGACAGGATACAAAGAATGACAGTGTACAAAGACACACAGAAACACATGCAAGACAAAGGATAGCACTTTTCACCAAGAATGGGCAGGGGGGTAAGTCCCCCCGCACCCCCCACACCCCCTAATAATTAAATATATGAACTCCAAAACTGCATTCCACAGAAAAAAATGGCAACCATACCATCACATTTTATGACTGCCTGTTGTAACCTTAGTAATGTTCCCTGTTAACTTGCTATCCTACAACATAACTCATGATAGTGCAGTGAAGTGCAGTCCTGGAGTTGATATATTTAAGTAGCAGGGGGTGTGGGGGCGCAGCCTCCCACATAGGGGGTGCAGGAGGGCTTGCCACCTGCTTATATTTGGTGGAATGTAAAAAGACGTTATGTCTTACCATAACGTTCCATCTGTATTGTTGATCCTCGTTCAGTCATTACGTATGGGTATAGGTTCCGAGCTCGGAACCGAGCCAGCCATTTTCCAAGCTCGCATCAGCTTCAAACTCTCGAGCTAAACTCTTACCCACAATTCCCCTCTCCCTCTTACCTCAGATTGAGTTTGCAAGTTAAAGAAGGTATTGGCTACCTCTGGTCAAATAACCTAAGAGAACTGGATGGTGAGATCCACTAGAAACCACAGGAGGGGGAAGGAGGGAGGGTCGTAATGACTGAACAAGGATCAACAATACAGATGGAATGTTATGGTAAGATATAACCTCTTTATCTGATATTGTTAATCCTCGTTCATTCCTTACATATGGGACAGAGTCCCCAGCTACCTCTATTCCTGGGAGGCTCTCATGGAAGGACATTCCTGAGCACCACAGAACCGAAAGATGCTCTTCCCCTGGAGTCCAAATCCAATTTGTAATGATTGATGAAGGTATGAGGCGTAGCCCAAGTTGCGGCTGCACAGATGTCATGTAAAGAAGCTCTGGCATGGAAGGCAGCAGAAGTTGCCACTGACCTAGTTGAATGAACTTTCATGGTAGTAGACAATGAGATATAATGTTGTGTGTAAAGGTCACACAGTCCTTCAACCATCTAGCTAATGTGACCTTAGCAACAGCCGATCCTAATCTAGATCCAGAAAAGGCCAAAAATAACTGGTCAGATTTACGAAAGGGTTTTGTCCTGTTTAGGTAAAAACAGATTTGCCTGTGTATATCAAGGGTATGTAGGCAATACTCTCCTCTGTTTGAATGGTTGGGAAAGAAAACTGGCAATTCAATGGCTTGATTAGTGGACATTTCAGAGATCACTTTAGGCAGAAATGACGGAATTCTCAGAGACACTCTATCTCTATGAAAAATCAAGCATGGACTCTTGATACATAAAGCTTGAAGTTCAGAAATACGTCTGGCAGAAGTAACAGCAATCAAAAACAAGATTTTCCATGACAAATACTTGAGGTCGCAAGAAGAGGCTGGTTCAAAAGGTGCCATTGTCAGAGCTTGTAGAACTAGTGATAAATCCCATGGTTGAATTGGTTCTCTAAAAGGTGGCTTCAGATGATAAACACCTTTTATGAAGTTCTTGCACAATTTATGGGACATAAGAGAGGAATCTTGGACACCCTCATGAAAATTAGAAATTGCAGCTAAATGAACTCTAATGGTAGAGGCCGATAGATCCGATTGAAACAGGTCGGCCAGATAGTCTAGTATTATCGACACTGGTGCTGAAAAGGGGTCTACTTGTTTATCTTTCAGCCAACAGGTAAATCTTTTTCCACTTGCTCAGATAAGTAATTCTAGTGGAAGACTTATGAGAAGCAATGAGAATATCATGCACTGGTAAAGAAAGATCATTCTGCCTGGCAATCAAGGGAATTGGAGTAGCCAAGCCGTTAGCTTCAGGCTGTTCAGGTTGGGATGAATCAGGTTCTGTGGGTGTGAGATCAACTCCGGGATTGGATGGAGGATCCATGGTTGATCTAGTAGGTGAGGCTAAAGGAATGGGAACCAAATCTGTCGTGGCCAATATGGTGCTATGAGGATTACCTTGCTCTTCAACCACTGGGCTTTCTTCAGAAACTGGGGAATGAGAGGAAAGGGCAGAAATGTGTAGAGAAGACCTGAGAGCCAATCGTGGACTAGAGCATCCCTGGGTGACTGTCCCAGAGGGGGGAATCAGGGCGAAGTAGTTGCTGCATTTGTAGTTGGCCGGGGATGCAAAGAGGTCGCAGCAAGGATGGCCCCAGCGGTGGAAGATCTCCACTGCTATCAAGGGATTCAGGGACTTCTCATGAGGTTGCAGAATGCACCTGCTGTGTCTGTCTGCTATCACGTTCGAACTCCCGGGAATGTGCGTTGCTAGAAGAAAACAGTTGGTAGCCATCGCCCATTGCCATATCCTCCTGGCCTCTCGACAAAGGGGGTATGATTTGGTTCCACCTTGCTTGTTGATGTACCAGACCACTGCCATGTTGTCTGATTGAATCACAATTGTCCCAGATGGCAGCAGGGGATGGAATGCTTGCAACGCCAGAAACACTGCCCTCAGCTCTATAACATTTATATGCAGATAGGCCTCCGGTTGGGACCAAGTGCCTTGGACTGTCTGCCCCTGACATAGCCTCCTCCCACCCCATCAGGGAGGTGTCCGTGGTCACTGTGGCCTTGGGTTGCTGGGGGGAAAAGGGGAGAGACCAATGACAGAGATTGTGTGACATCCACCATTTTAAATCCTGTTTGCACTTGTGGGTTACTCGAATCATGGCTGAAAGAGGATGCTGAAAAGGATACCATTGGGTGAGCAGTAGCCATTGTAGAAGCCTCGTGAAACCTGGCCATGGGAACAATGGTGATGGAGGCTGCCATGGAACCCAACAGCTGTAGAACCGAGTGAGCCGTGGATTTCTCCTCTGAAAGGATCGGAATTAGTTGTTGCTTTATCCTTAAAATTCTGTGCTCTGGAATACCAGCTCTGCAGTTTTTTGTGTCCAAGATAACCCCTATGAATCCTGTTAACTGAGATGGGGTGAGATTGGATTTCTGCCAGTTTATGGTTATGCCTAGCCTTTGAGCAGCAAGGAGAGAGTATGCCAGGGCTTTTTCCAGTAGATGTCTGGTGAGGGTGGAAATGAGCCAGTCGTCTAGGTACGGAAACACCTGGAATCCTTGAAGTCACAAGTGAGCTGTGACAACTGCCATGCACTTTGTGAACACTCTGGGGGCTGTAGAGAGTCTGAAGGGCAGTACTCTGAACTGGTAGTGACTGGCTCCCGCACGGAAGCGCAGAAATCTTTGTGATGGCCTGTCCACCTTTATGTGGTAGTACGCATCTTGAAGATCTATAGAACACATCCAATCATTTTTTTCCAAAAGCAGGAGGATAGACTGTATAGTGACCATCCAGAATTTCTGTACTCTCACAAACTTGTTTAATACACTGAGATCCAAAATTGGTCTCCAGTCCCCAGTTTTCTTTGGCACCAAAAATAGTCTTGAGTAGAATCTGGATCCTATCTGCTCTGGAGGGACTATTTGGATGACTCTTTTTCTTCGCAGCTTTTCTATTTCTAGTGCTGCTTCTTCCCTTTGACTGGGTGGAACGTTGGGAAGATTTTTTGAAGGGACGGAACAAAGATCGACGGGGATATGATAACCTCTGGTTATGATCCTTTGTACCCAATGATCGGTGGTGATGGTTAGCCAGGCAGAAGGGTACAAGGAGAAATGTCCCCCAACCACCTCCAGAGGAAAGGAGTTGGGCCACTCTTCAGAAGCGCTGGTAGGATTGACCAGGGAAAGAATCCCTGGAACCCTGGTTACGCAGTCCCCCTCTGTCCCGAAAGGAGCGTCTTCCCTGTGAGTTTCCCCCTCTGCCTCTGGGGGAGAACTCGGCCTGTGTGTCACGGAAAGGACCCTGAGATTTCTTGAACCATATCTTCCCACTCTGTTGGTTTCGGGAGAAAGCACGTTGATGGG